>NC_133617.1:635387587-635400087 GCF_048593235.1 Sminthopsis crassicaudata
GGTTTCTGGCCAAAACAGAAGCCATTGCTATTTGCACTCACTCTCAGTCAATGAGGACCCAAACAACAACCAACGGGACCGTTTTGGTCAATCAATGAACTATTGTTGGCCAATCAGTGAGAGCCAGAGTGACTTGGGTTTAAGGCATGGTGCTTAAGAAAGAAATCTAGTAGAGGAGTGAGGTTGGGAAGAAGTCCCTCTCAGTTTGCTCCTTTCACGCCAATTAAATAAATTCCTTAGGCTGCAGTCTCGGGAATCCTAACCCGTGATCATCATGGGAATAAAACTCAGAAACCAAAAGATTAAGAAAAAGAGAACTAATCATCACATGTCTCACCAGCTACCGAGCAGAAGGCAGATCTGCAAGCAGGTAAGGGCTCTACTTAGCCAGCATTTTCTTCCTTTAATTTTTATACTCATTTCGGGAAGTCCTACATGGGCCTGTTGACCATTCACCTTTTTTCACACAGGCGTTGACCTTCAGTGACCTTCAGTTTCTCTCCTGAGTGTTTTTCAGAAAAACGTGGACAATGAAGTTGGGCATTAGGTCTCCATCCATTCTCATTAGGTCCACAATTGTGAAAATGTTTTTTTCTCCTTCTCTTTTTTCCCCCTTAGCTTTTGCTTCCTTCTCTCTCCTTGAAAAGGAGATCAGAGAATTATTTAGATACTTTCTTGGAACCTTAGATGCTTTTCCCAACTTTGCCCCTCTGTTGGGACCCCTCCCCAAAACATCCTCCAATTACTTAAATAATATCGAATAATATAATTAAAATATAAATATTAATAAGATAAGAATGTTTAAAATTCTTTGAAAATCTTTAAAATGTTTCTTTATCTAGTATCAAGGTTGAGGAACTCTCTCCTCTGCTAAATTATTCTTTCCTAGTGATATCTTTCCTTTCTTTAAGCCTTAGTCATATATACATGCTAGTAATTCTATTATTACAGTATTATTATTGTTACTATAACTATTATTACATTTTTAGCTGCTTATTAATACAAGCTACTTACTTCTCAGGTGGCCTCAGGTAAAAACATTTCCCTCTTAGGTGATTTCTAGGGTCCTGCATAGGCAATTTTAAGAGTTTTTCACAGTGTGAACCTATTCTTCACGGGGCAGAGCACAAGGCTTTTTGATTTTTCATCTTGTAGGATGGTTATCTATGACCTTCTATAAAATTCCCCATAGCACATAATTCTTTTTTTAAGGTTAAAATCTTCTTAATTTCAATCTTATTAGAATCTGAGAGTAAATTATGGGTTTACAAGTACAAATTGATTTAATAGGAATTGATTTGCGATTATACAATTTGGAACAACGATATAAGAGCCCTGTCGCTACATTATTCATCTGAGCTATAAAAGTTTGTCTGGAGACTAAGATAAGTAAATTACCTTCATATACTCCATGGAAGTGATCATTTATACAGCTAAACTTCTTCCCTTTCTAGTTCATTAGCTTCCTATTCAATGGCCGTTAATAAATCTCCCTATGGAGATTGAATAACAGAGAATTACCAGAACTAGTTGACTGTCAAAAGGGAAGAGAAGTTAAATACTGGAGGGGAACAAATTTCCACCTGTTTTCTGCTTTGACTTATGGTTTTAAAGACAATTAAAGGACATAAAAATCCTTAAAGTAGCCAAAGGATTCCCTCATGGATGTGACTTGTCAGGTAAGTAGAACAGTGGATAAGAGCATGTATCTGTAGTCAGAAAAACCTGGGTTTGAATTCTATCTAAGCTGTGTGACTCTGGGAAAAATCATTTAATGTTTCTTAGACTCAGTTTTTTCATCTATAAAATGGTTATATGAGTACCTAATTTTTAAGGTTGTTATGAGGATCAAGCAAAATGATATTTATAAAGTGCTTTGCAAATCTAAAAGTACCATGTAACTGCTAGGTATTATTATTTTTAATAATAAAAATTCTCTTCATTATTTTTTATTATTATTTTGAGAGGCAACTGGGGTAAAGTGACTTGTCCTTAAATATCTGAGACTGAATTTGAATTCAAATCCTTCTGATTGGAGGGTCAGTGCTCTATTCACTGCACCATTATTAGTTTTTATTAAAAATTCCTTTCCTTTCCCCTCCTTTCTCCTTTTTTCTTCTCCTCTCCTCTCCTCTCCTCTCCTTTTTTTCCTCTTTCCCTTTCTTCCCGTACCTCCTTTCATTTATAAAATGTTCCCTCACAATGCTCCTATAAGGCTGAGTACAAATTCTACCCCCCCATCCCCAGTTTTCTTTTATTTTTCAAAAGTTGACACATTTTATTTTGCTATGGCAGAAGTTTCCTAATAACCACCCAAACAAACCCTGCTAAAAGTACATTTCTCACCATTTTATGGTGAGAAAATATAGATTCTGCAGGTTAAAAGATTTGCCAAAATTTGTGCAGCAAGTAACTGTTGGGGCCATCAGTTGAATGAAGGTTTTCTGATACTAAGACCAAAGGGGTTGGCTCTCGACTTACCCTGGTTTCAATAAATGATCTGTGTCATCTTTCATCTTAGGTAACTTTTACTCTGCCTTCACAAAATGCCAAAAGAAAAGGATCACTTTATACATGCTTACCTCAAGAAAAAGAAGTTTTCTCATCTTACAGCAGAAGAGTAAGTCTAAAACCCAACTCAAGTTTTTCAACTTTTAGTTTGTAAATGGGGGTTTAATCTATAGAATGTATGTACTTGCCCATAAAGGTATTTTTGCAGTACTTGTGTTTGTGCTGCCAGAAATACTTCCTATTCATTTTACATTTTATTTGGAATTAATTTTTTAATCACTGCATTCAGAAACCTTTTACTGTTGCCAAAATCTTCACAACCCCCGTATTCAGTTACACAACTCCATATGAGTTTAAAAGCTTTATAGTTGGAGAATTAGAACAGAAAAGGTTCAGTGAGGTCTGAAGAATAAAGGAAATTATGGGAAGGATCAGGCAAGGCCTCCAGAGAGAAGGGGGCATCTGAATTGGGTCTTAAAAATTGGGAGGAATTCTGTAAGGGAAGAAGGTGATTGAGGATAATCGTCAGCTTTGAAAAGAGGGAAAGCAAAGATATTCCAGGTGAGAAGACATGGGACATGTGTGGGAGGGTGGTGGTGTTGGCTGGACTATAAATATATGGTGGGATTTGAGATAAGGCAAGAGATAAGCTACTATGGAAGGCCTTGAATGCTGACCAGAGACGTTTGAATTCTACTAGGTAATAGTAGTCTTTGAAGATTTTTTTGGAACAGAAAAAAACCAAAACAAAACAAAACAACAACAACAACAAAAAAAAAAAAACCAGAAAAAAATTTTTATATAGGGTGTGCCAAAAGTTTTAGAGCAATTTTAAGCTATGAAATTTAACACTAGGATTTATTAATTTGGGGGGATTATCAAGAAATTCAATTCTCTCTGGACAACTCAAGTTTGCAGGCCAATCCAGCCTTCCTAAGAAGCTGAAAAACAAAGTCTGTAACACAGGCTAGTGTGGAGAGTCCTTTGAAAAGTCCTTAAAATGGGATAAATCCAGAAACAGGCAAGCTGTGAAATCTGCTCGTATACACAACCAGATGGAATTCTCTTAATCTGGTGGTTAGTAACAGGTGGGTGAGCTTTCTAAATGAAAATCCTGAAGATGAGATTTCCTCATTCATGACATGCCTTTCTGTAAACCCTGGACGGGAGATACAGAGCCTTTGAAAAGATGGCTACAATAATTCTTGAGAGGATTAAGTTACAAATGCAAATCTTCATTATAAAGGTCCAGGTCTGGAGTTGCCAATCTTTTCCTAACGAGAATTCCTTCCTAATGAGATTTCTTCAAAGCCTGATGATCACTCAAGTGGCAGGTGGGCCACTGAACAGACAAGCAGTTAACAAGGGGAATCCCAGAAAACTGGGTTTTCAAGGGTAAAATCTTATACAGGGACATATTTTTCCCACTCTTGACCTATGAAAATGCAATTTTTTTGGACCTGTAATTGAAGGAATTCATCTAATCTTAGATTAACCACATAGCTTCAAATGAGATTTCACTTCGTGGAAAAGTTCTTTTATCCCATTTTATATGGGGCTTTTTTTTTTTTTTTTTTTTTTTTTTTTTTTTTTTTTTTTTTTTTCCGGTCTGCCTTAGCCTTGGTTTGGCTCCAAAAAGTAGATTTTGACTGAGTAGGACATAGCAGTCCTCACTTTTGTGTTCCTCACTTTGTGGAAAGTGGAGAAGGGACCATGTGGTGCCTTAGGAATTACACAGGATCTGAAGTATGCTGATCTAGGTCCAATTGACAGCTATTTAAAATGGCAAGTAATTTAACCTTTCTTAGGACAATTTCATTTGGCACCAGACTTAGAACAGTTTTTATTTGCAGACCACAGGGGTCCCTTTCATCTTCCCCCAGTGGGGAGCGGTGCCATCTGTGGGACTCACAGTTCTTCCTGGCTGGTGATTCATCAAGGAGCAGGGTTAGGGACTCAGCAGCCCTGCTTTGTGTCCCAGTTGCTTCCTATTACTTGACTTTTTAATCTATAGACGCAGCTGTTTTTTCTCCCAGGAGATGGTGCTAGCTGTCCACGTCTGGACCAGGAAAGACCAACAGGACCCTCATCCCAAGGGTCCAGGTGGCTCTGGCTCTTTGCTGCTGTAGTTCTCAACAAGTTGATCCTTCCCAGGAATTCAATTTCGTAGGGAATCCTGAGCCAGGGGAGGTACTGACATTGTCATAACTCTTCGTGCTCAGGGCCAGGATAACATCAAAGTACTTAATCTTTCTGTTCTTTGATGTGCTCCCAGGAGGGAGAAGAATCACTTCTCCTTGTCAGATTTGTCAATCTTGTGCACAAGATTGCACAATCTTTTCCCGATTCCCCAATCTACAAAAGACTTTCTCAGATTTTGTGGGAACGTTTTCTCTTTGTACACTAGGGGGAATTTTCACCTATGTCTCTTAGGCAGGGTACTTCCCATTGCTCAGTATCTCCCACTGAGTTTTGACATCCAGAGAGGTCTTTCTTTACACCTTCTTCCTACTTGTCTTTCTATGTCCTATTTTCCACGGTGGGGATAGAGCCTGGATATACAAATTACTGTGAAACAGAGATAAGTCTTAAGGAATCCCTGAAGGCAAAACAAGGGCCAGAGGGCCAGGGATGTATGATGCACAATGAGGGTGTATATCCACCAATTTCCAACTTCAAGGCCAGAGTTGTCTAGGTGATCATTGTCAACCTCTTGCTAATCCTTGCTTTTGTTTAGAATTTGCTTTCCTATTCCCCTGGAAGCCTCTACTACGGACTGGATTCTACGAGAATGCTGTAATCTTACCTCTTTCCCAACGCCTCAAATGACACAATAATGAGACACATTGACATGGAACTGCCATCAATGCTTACACAAATGCTTGGCTTATCTATGCTGGCAAGCTAAGTGGATCTGGAAGAAAGATTTCTAATTCTGATTATCTCCAATTCTGTCTTCTGACCTAGTGATCTCTAACCAACAGATTGGTTTTTTTCAGAAGATTTCAGAGCCCTCTAGAAAGGAGAAGGTACTGCTTCCCTTTGTCAGTAATTTATCCTCTCAGGGTCTATATATTTTCCTTCTTCCCTATGGGTGCCTAGAGATCAAGTCAAGTCAACAAGCAATTATTGTCTACTTTGTCCTAGGCACGGAATAAAATACTAATCAGACTTTGTGGAGGCCCAAAGTAGCTCCTCTTTAGAAAAAAGCTAGGGAACCCAATTATAGACCTCCATAATCAATTATAGAGGCAGACTTCATCTCATTATCTGTTGGAGTTCAACTCAGCAACATATTAAAGAAAATAACATTGGAATGGGCCACTTCAGAAAATGTTAAGTTCTTCATCCATGGAAATCTTTCAGCAGAAGTTAAATATTAATTGGGAATGTTGTGAACAGGATTTATATTTTGTGTATACCTTGGACTAAATAATGTTGGAGGCCCCTCCTATCCCTTGAATTTGTGGTTCCTAAGTACTTAAAATTACAGACGCCAAAGAAATGAGGATAAATAGAATTTTGACCTGATATTTTTCAAAGATTTATCAATATTTTGAATAATTCATAAAGCATATACCTACTAAGAGCGAGGCACTGTGCTAGGCCCTAGAGGTCAAATGACAGAAATGAAAAACATTGAAGTCTATTCTATGGGGATGGGGGAGCAGGGAGAATAGGGAGGGATAAACGAAAAATAAATTCAAAGTAATTTGAGAAGGGAGAGAACACTGACAAGTTAGAGCTAATGAATTCTGAAGAAAGTTAAGGATTCTAAGAAGTAGAGGTGAAGAAAAAGTAGATTTCAGACACGAAGGACTGTCAGTACAAAATCATGAAAGCAAACGATGGAATGTCACGTGTGAAGAACAAGCCAGTTTGAAGGGACCAGAGAGAGTGTGAAAATGAGTGTTGTAGAATAAGTGTGAAAAAATAAGGAGGAAAAGTGAAGGGGAATGAAGGAAACACACAAGAAAGGGTCCCACATGCAGCTCAGAGCTGGAGGGCCAAAGGACTACATGCAGAAAGAATACTCTCTGGGGTGTTGGTCCCCAGGAGAAGGCCCCAGTTATTCAGCTTTAGTTATAGCTTTGGTAGAACGCTGAATTCATTTGGTGAAAACCATTGGGTAGTTTCTCAAGGGCCCATTTAGCAGTGCCTTGTATATTACTATAAATAAATTATCTTTCTTCAGTCTTATGCTTTCCCTGGGGAGGTTCCAGAGTTTGGTGCTTTGTTCTCTTGGAAGCTAGGTAAGGGAATAACTAACTACATTATTTACAGCAGGATTTAGAGAAAAGATTACAAGGGCTGGTATAGAACATCTGATCCAAGCTAGTTATTTTAAAAATACTATATCCTTTGCTTTTAATCATCTTCATTGATGAATATAGTTTTCCCTCTTCTTCTATCAAACAATTATTCAGTAAGCACTCTGGGTGTGGGGAATGAGTCAGTTAGTCAACATTGGTCACCTGCTAGGTGCTAAATGCTGGAGATGCAAAGAGAGGCAAAAAAATCGTCAACCCCAAGAAGCAATTAATGTAATGGGAGAGACAGCATGCAAGCAACTGTGTACAAATGAGCTATACCCAGGAAGCACTGGAAATCATTTACAAAGGAAGGCACTAGAATTAAGATGGGTTGAGAAAATTCCTGTGGAGGTGAGATTTTAGCTGAAACTTGATGGAAGCCAGATATATACATATATAGTTGTGAATCTACATGATTAAAAGGGGGAAGTATTAGTGGAAAAGTGACATGCACTTGGGGAAAAGAAAGTGAATTCAGTTATGGACATGTTGACTTTGACATGCTATCCCCTTGTAACAATTAATATAAAATTAAGAGGAAAAGGAAAAAAACAACAGTTGAGCAAATCTGACCAATATACATCAGTGGAGTCAACAAACAAAACAACCAAAAAAAAAAAGTGAAATAAAATAAAGATCCCAGTTCCTGCTCTTGAGGATCTCATAGGCTAATATACCACAGATACATATAAGAGAAAGGGTTTTGAACTTTGCTCTTGGCTTCAAATGACTATTTTATTCCCTAAAAATAAATTCAGGGGAGCAGCTAGGTGTACCAGTGGATAGACCATTAGACCTGAGTTCAAACTCAGCCTCAGATACTTACTAGCTGTGTGACTGTGGGCAAGTCACTTAACTTTACTTCAAAAGAAAAATCAACTCAGCACACCATCCCAGCTGAGAGACAGGACTCCATAGGAGGCTGAATCTGTTCTCTAGACAAATCTTTTTCTATAATTAATGATACCAATAGATAGTTATCTAGTTTCTGTTCTTCTCCATGTCAACTTATAATTTTTTCCTTTTTTATTAAATCTTTTTATTTTCAAAACATATATGTAGATAATTTTCAACATCTCCTCCTTGCAAAACCTTGTGCTCCAATTTTTTCCTCCTCCGCTTAGACAGCAAGTAATCCAAAATAGGTTAAACATGTGCAATTCTTCTATACCTATTTCCACAATTATCACACACTGTCAAGAAAAATCAGATCAAAATGGAAAAAAATGAGAAAAAACAAAATGCAAGCAAACAACAACAAAAAGAGTGAAAACACTATGTTGTGATCCACACTCAGTCCCCACAGTTCTCTCTCTGGGTGCAGATGGCTCTCTCCATCACAAGGTCACTGGAACTGGCCTGAATCACCTCACTATTGAAAAGAGCCACATCCATCAGAATTGATCATCATATTTTGTTGTTGCTATATACAATGTTCTCTTAGTTCTACTTTACTTAACATCAGTTCATATAGGTCTCTCCAGGCCTCTTTGAAATCATCCTCAAACTATAATTCTTGGTGACTTTATTTCCTGTTCCAACTGTCCTTAGGGTGATGTCTGTGGGTACCACTATGAATCTAGGATTCTTATAAATCTTGATTAAATACAAACCATGTGCTAAACACTGTGTCATATATTGGAGGAAATACAAAAATGTACCTGAAATGTTGTCCCAGCCCATGAAGAATTTGTATATGAGCATCAGCAAAAAGTCCATTGTGGAGAATGCATGAGAGGAATGAGATTAGACTATCAAGTTGTAGGGAGTGTTGAATACCAGGCAACAGAATCACAGAATCTGAGATTTGGGCTCGACCTCGGTGGCCATCTGGTTCAACCCAAAGACTCCTCCCCACAACAATACAATAAGTGACCATCTAGGCTTTTGTCTGAAGATGTCTAGTGAGGGGGAACGCTTCCCATTTCACTTTAGCTTAGACAGTTTTTTCTTCTATCCAACCTATATTTCGTGCTTCTGCCTTTTGAGACCAAAGAAAATTTTTGAATCTCTCTTCCATGTGACAGCCTTTGAATATTTGAAGACAGTTATCACATTTTCCCTCTCAATGCTTATTTTCTCTCAGTCTTTGGCAGCTTAAATATCCCCAGTTCATTTATTCAATCCTCATATTGTGGTACCTACTCAAAGGCTTCATCATTTTGATTCCTCCTCTTGCAAGAGCTTTTCAGTGTCTCTCCTAATCTGTGTGATTTAGAGTAATAAAATCCATTCCAACTGTAGTTTCAGTCAATACTAACCCTGCTCCAGTGATATATTGTGTGTTTCTGTGTTTCTGTAGATGGATGTTTTGTAGGATCCTATAACTGGCAATATGGCATATTGGTAGAGTACTGGGCTCGAATCAGAATTCTGAAATTTCTCTATCTGAATACAAGCTCCTATCTTTCATCTCTCCCTATGCTTCATTCCCCCTGAGCCTCCTTTGAACTACAGTCACTCATTCTTATCTACTTCTCCTCTCCTACTCCATCACTCTAGCTTTAGTTCACTTTCTAACCCTATCATTAGCTCAGCTATATTCCTCCCTTTCCTCTTGAATCCCTTGTCCATTGTCCCAGTGCCTCTGGTGCCTGGAGTCCAATCCGGGTTATACACAAGCTTTTTCTGAAGAAGGCACACAACCAGTTAAACTGGATTCACTACAAATTTGTTGCCTAATATTAGCAGCGTTCTTTCTATTCTTCCCTTCAGGATTTCATTATTGCACTCCTCCTGGTGATTGCTTCAGATTTTCTCTTCTCAGGTCTCCAATAGCACCAGGCTGTACCTGGCCATGTATTCAGTTAATGCTGAATTTTCACCACCTGCGATCGCTAAGGTTGATCACTAAGATTGTAGTGCCTTAAAGATAATCTTTGAAAATAAAAGAGTCAATAAGCATTTTATCTATTTAATTTTATATTTATTTTTGTTACATTTTGAATTCCTGATTATCTCCCTTTCTTCCTTCTAACTCTGCATTAGAGAAAGCCAACATTTCACACACACACACACACACACACACACACATACACATACATATATAAATGTATGTGTATCTATCCATCTATATATGTGGAATCACACAATACATATTTCCATAAACCAGTTCTTTCTCTGGAGGTGGATAGCTTTTCTCTCCATAAGTCCTTCATAGTTGATTTGACTGTTCATGTTATTTAGAAGAGCTTGACAATTCAGTTACTCTTGGAATCATTTTGATCTTACTATATACAGTGTTCTCTTGATTTTGCTTTTTTTATTCAGCAAAGATAACATTTTATAATTTATGGTAGTAGTGACCTGGACCCTCATAAACCTGAACTCTCATAAACTCCTCCACTCCCCAAAACAAATCTGGGGGACTTCACCATTTGTTAGATACTTCTTTGTCAACACGTTATGTTACAATTATTATTATATTAAGCAAAAAACAAAATATCCATATTTTAGGACAGTAAAGATCACAGAATATAGACGTAGAAGGAACCTTAGTGATCATTTACTCTAATGCTTCATTTTATTGAAGAACCTGAAGTCTAGAACCACCTATTTTTGACCTCCTCCCCCAAAGCATTCTGACTTAAATAAAAATGCCCCGGTGGTTTAAGAAAAAAAAAACAAAAAACAGTGAAAAAAACCTCTCAACAACAGCAGTGATAATCTAGGATATGTAAGAATAGGAAGGAAGGAAAACATTTTTTAGTGCTGACTATGTGCCAGGTACTATGTAAGCACTTTAGAAATAGATCTTATTTGATCCTCACAACAAATTCTGAGAGATAAGAGCTATTATAAATCCCATTTTACAGTTGAAGCAATTTATTATGGAAAAAAGGGAGTAGAAAGTAATCTTGTTTGTATAGAAAATAGAATACGTGGAAGGGAGAAGTGTGGAGTTAAGCCTGGAGAGGAATGTTGGAGCAGATTGTGGAAGGCGGCTAGTAAGCGTCTGAGCCAAGTTGGAAGTCAGAAAGATATTTTCCTTACTTCAGGCTGGCACTCTGTGCACTATGGTGCCATCTAGCGATCCATGCTTGGCATTTAATGAATATTTAATAAATGTTATTTGGCTTGATCTTATATGTGTGTGTATATACATATACATATCTAGAGATATATTTATATCAGCATCCTGATTGAATCAGAATCTATCACTGAGTCTTTTAGGATTCAGAGATCCATTTTCCTCCTCTTACCATTTATTTTCTTTTTTTTTCTTCTATTTTCCTCTAGGGCAACTGGACAGGGCTATATAAATTATTTCTTAGAAATTTCCAAAAGGGGGCAAAGGATGAGGGAGCCAGTTGTGACTCAAATGGACAGGGAGTCCCCACTATGGAAGTTGTGGCTCTAAAGGAAAGGATTCATTCATTCCTTCATTGAGATTGGTAAAAGATGGCAGGTCCGCTATATAGTTTCATAGATTGATTCTGTTATGTTAGAAAGTGTTCTGGACATCCATCAGGAAGGGAAGAGGGAGTTATCTTTTTGATCTAGAAATATAGAGTGACAATGATATCTCACATTGATTTTGATAGTTCTGTTGATTGCTGAAATATAGGGCATTTCTATATTTTTTCAACCTGTGCAAGAGGAAGTTAATTGAAATTAAATTCCAAAATATGTGAAGGAGGCAAATATTACAGCAAATGGAACAGTTAATTCTTCTCCAGGACAGTGGAAGAAGAGGTCAATTTGAAAAAGTAACATAAAATATTACCAATAAAATACTTCCCAAATATCAGATATAAAATATATCAGATATATCAGATCAAAATATCAAATATTTTGCTAATTATCTAGCTCAGAAGAACCCACAGAATGATAAAATTCTCACTTGTCTTCTTGTGGGAAAAAAAAACAGGAATATTTTGGCTAGAGACTTTTTATTCCCTAACAATGCAGTTTTGAAAGTTTACTGAAGATCATTCTCTTTGTGATATAAAAAAGGCTAATAAAATGGACAAATAATGAAATGTAATTAGTAGGCATTGATCATTTGCTTCAGAATTCCCATAGGTTGTTTTCACATCCTTAAATGTTGCAGTATGTTTTCTTCATGGCTCATGAAGACTTTGATTTCTGTTTCTCTGTTTCCAACTATAGATTGTTTCTGGTGCCAATGCTTTTATCTCAGAGGACTGCATACTCAGGCAAAATAGGGTTGTTAAAGATACCGTTCAGAAAAGCCTTCAGTCTTGTTTCTCAGTGACTCCATATATTGTTTAATTAATATCTATTTTGATAGATTAATTACTTATATACCTATAACAAATATTGCCTTACAAAGTTTTTTTCCCCTAAAAAAGCCCCAATTAAACAAAATATTCTCTGGTACATGTCTTGATTATTTTTTCTTTGCTAGTTTACTAAAAGAAAAAATCTGTACCTTCTATCTGGAACCAGCATTGTCCATAGTAATTAAGCAGACTTTTGTTCATTTACATTTTTGTTTTCATTGGGTATATTGTTCTTAAATATCTTTATTTACAATGCATTAGTTCATATAAGCCTTCCTCTGTTTCTCTGAATTCTTTTTACTTGTCATTTTAAAATTTGTTTAAACAAAACATTTATTAAAAGCAAGATATTGGGGTCAGTGCTGAGAATGCAATAATAGATAAAATACTCACAATGTGCTTATCCTTTAATTTGATTATATAAATTTTA